>NC_141561.1:12500-47500 GCF_036417535.1 Chlamydotis macqueenii | reverse complement strand
TTAGGATTAGGTTAGGGTTAGGGTTAGGGTTAGGGTTAGGGTTAGGGTTAGGGTTAGGTTAGGTTTAGGGTTACGGTTAGGGTTAGGGTTAGGGTTAGGGTTAGGGTTAGGTTAGGCTTAGGGTTAGGGTTAGGGTTAGGGTTAGGGTTACTCTTAGGTTAGGGTCAGGGTCAGGGTTTTGGGGGGATTTTGGGGGCGAAATGCGGGAATTTTGGGGGCAAATATGGGATTTGGGTGCAAAATGCAGGAATTTGTGGCAAAAATGGGGGATTATGGGGGAAGTCGCGGGATTTTGGGGCAAAATGTGGGGTTTTAGGGTTAAAATGTGGGATTTTTAGGGTAAATCGCAGGATTTTGGGGGCGAAATGTGGGAATTTTGGTGCGAAATGGGGCGATTTGGGGCAAAAATGCGGGATTTGTGGAGGAAATTGCGAGATTTTGAGGGGCAAAATGTGGGGTTTTAGGGTTAAAATGTGGGATTTTTGGGGGAAATCGCGGGATTTGGGGGGCAAAATGTGGTAATTTGGTGTGATATCTGTGGTGCTGTAGATGCGCTGCCAATGGCCGGTGAGGAGCAGCAAGAACTTGGCAGGCTGGCACTTTCGGTGTGGGAGCAATCGTCCGACGTTCGTGATTTCTCGGGGTTTTTTCTCAGTGGGTGCCCATGTGCAGCTGGTGGTAATCGTCGAAGCCCTGTTGGTCAGGGAAAGCCCGGAGCCCCGATGCCTGTCGTGCTGTAGATGCGCTGCCAATGGCCGATGAGGAGCAGCAAGAGATTGAAAGGCTGGCACTCAAGGTGTGGGAGGAATCGTCCGATGTTTGTGATTTCTCAGGATTTTTTTCAGTGGGTGCCCAGGTGCAGCTGGTGGTAAACGTCGAAGCCCTGTTTGTCAGGGAAAGCCCGGAGCCCCGATGTCTGTGGTGCTGTAGATGCGCTGCCAATTGCCGGTGAGGAGCAGCAAGAGCTTGTGTTGCTGGCACTTTCGGTGTGGGAGTAATCGTCCGATGTTCGTGATTTCTCGGGGTTTTTTTTCAGTGGGCGCTCAGGTGCAGCGGGTGGTAAATGTTGAAGCCCTGTTGGTCAGGGTAAGGGTTAGGGTTAGGGTTAGGGTTAGGGTTAGGGTTAGGGTTAGGGTTAGGTTAGGGTTAGGGTTAGGGTTAGGGTTAGGTTAGGGTTAGGTTAGGGTTAGGGTTAGGGTTAGGGTTAGGGTTAGGTTAGGGTTAGGGTTAGGTTAGGGTTAGGGTTAGGGTTAGGGTTAGGGTTAGGGTTAGGGTTAGGGTTAGGGTTAGGTTAGGGTTAGGGTTAGGGTTAGGGTTAGGGTTAGGTTTAGGGTTAGGTTAGGGTTAGGGTTAGGTTTAGGGTTAGGTTAGGGTTAGGGTTAGGGTTAGGGTTAGGGTTAGGGTTAGGTTAGGGTTAGGGTTAGGGTTAGGTTAGGGTTAGGGTTAGGGTTAGGGTTAGGGTTAGGGTTAGGTTAGGGTTAGGGTTAGGGTTAGGGTTAGGGTTAGGGTTAGGGTTAGGTTAGGGTTAGGGTTAGGGTTAGGGTTAGGTTAGGGTTAGGGTTAGGGTTAGGGTTAGGGTTAGGTTAGGGTTAGGGTTACTCTTAGGTTAGGGTCAGGGTCAGGGTTTTGGGGGGAATCTGGGGGGAAATGGCTGGATTTTGGGGGCAAATATGGGATTTGGGTGCAAAATGCAGGAATTTGTGGCAAAAATGGGGGATTATGGGGGAAGTCGCAGGATTTTGGGGCAAAATGTGGGGTTTTAGGGTTAAAATGTGGGATTTTTAGGGTAAATCGCAGGATTTTGGGGGCGAAATGCGGGAATTTTGGTGCAAAATGGGGCGATTTGGGGCAAAAATGCGGGATTTGTGGAGGAAATTGCGAGATTTTGAGGGGCAAAATGTGGGGTTTTAGGGTTAAAATGTGGGATTTTTGGGGGAAATCGCGGGATTTGGGGGGCAAAATGTGGTAATTTGGTGTGATATCTGTGGTGCTGTAGATGCGCTGCCAATGGCCGGTGAGGAGCAGCAAGAACTTGGCAGGCTGGCACTTTCGGTGTGGGAGCAATCGTCCGACGTTCGTGATTTGTCGGGGTTTTTTCTCAGTGGGTGCCCATGTGCAGCTGGTGGTAATCGTCGAAGCCCTGTTGGTCAGGGAAAGCCCGGAGCCCCGATGTCTGTCGTGCTGTAGATGCGCTGCCAATGGCCGATGAGGAGCAGCAAGAGATTGAAAGGCTGGCACTCAAGGTGTGGGAGGAATCGTCCGATGTTTGTGATTTCTCAGGATTTTTTTCAGTGGGTGCCCAGGTGCAGCTGGTGGTAAACGTCGAAGCCCTGTTTGTCAGGGAAAGCCCGGAGCCCCGATGTCTGTGGTGCTGTAGATGCGCTGCCAATTGCCGGTGAGGAGCAGCAAGAGCTTGTGTTGCTGGCACTTTCGGTGTGGGAGTAATCGTCCGATGTTCGTGATTTTTCGGGGTTTTTTTTCAGTGGGCGCTCAGGTGCAGCGGGTGGTAAATGTTGAAGCCCTGTTGGTCAGGGTTAGGGTTAGGGTTAGGGTTAGGGTTAGGGTTAGGTTAGGGTTAGGGTTAGGTTAGGGTTAGGGTTAGGGTTAGGGTTAGGGTTAGGTTAGGGTTAGGGTTAGGGTTAGGGTTAGGGTTAGGGTTAGGGTTAGGGTTAGGTTAGGGTTAGGGTTAGGGTTAGGGTTAGGGTTAGGTTAGGGTTAGGGTTAGGGTTAGGGTTAGGGTTAGGGTTAGGTTAGGGTTAGGGTTAGGGTTAGGGTTAGGTTAGGGTTAGGGTTAGGGTTAGGGTTAGGTTAGGGTTAGGGTTACTCTTAGGTTAGGGTCAGGGTCAGGGTTTTGGGGGGAATCTGGGGGGAAATGGCTGGATTTTGGGGGCAAATATGGGATTTGGGTGCAAAATGCAGGAATTTGTGGCAAAAATGGGGGATTATGGGGGAAGTCGCGGGATTTTGGGGCAAAATGTGGGGTTTTAGGGTTAAAATGTGGGATTTTTAGGGTAAATCGCAGGATTTTGGGGGCGAAATGCGGGAATTTTGGTGCGAAATGGGGCGATTTGGGGCAAAAATGCGGGATTTGTGGAGGAAATTGCGAGATTTTGAGGGGCAAAATGTGGGGTTTTAGGGTTAAAATGTGGGATTTTTGGGGGAAATCGCGGGATTTGGGGGGCAAAATGTGGTAATTTGGTGTGATATCTGTGGTGCTGTAGATGCGCTGCCAATGGCCGGTGAGGAGCAGCAAGAACTTGGCAGGCTGGCACTTTCGGTGTGGGAGCAATCGTCCGACGTTCGTGATTTGTCGGGGTTTTTTCTCAGTGGGTGCCCATGTGCAGCTGGTGGTAATCGTCGAAGCCCTGTTGGTCAGGGAAAGCCCGGAGCCCCGATGTCTGTCGTGCTGTAGATGCGCTGCCAATGGCCGATGAGGAGCAGCAAGAGATTGAAAGGCTGGCACTCCAGGTGTGGGAGGAATCGTCCGATGTTTGTGATTTCTCAGGATTTTTTTCAGTGGGTGCCCAGGTGCAGCTGGTGGTAAACGTCGAAGCCCTGTTTGTCAGGGAAAGCCCGGAGCCCCGATGTCTGTGGTGCTGTAGATGCGCTGCCAATTGCCGGTGAGGAGCAGCAAGAGCTTGTGTTGCTGGCACTTTCGGTGTGGGAGTAATCGTCCGATGTTCGTGATTTTTCGGGGTTTTTTTTTCAGTGGGCGCTCAGGTGCAGCGGGTGGTAAATGTTGAAGCCCTGTTGGTCAGGGTTAGGGTTAGGGTTAGGGTTAGGGTTAGGGTTAGGGTTAGGGTTAGGGTTAGGTTAGGGTTAGGGTTAGGGTTAGGGTTAGGGTTAGGGTTAGGGTTAGGGTTAGGTTAGGGTTAGGGTTAGGGTTAGTGTTAGGTTAGGGTTAGGGTTAGGGTTAGGGTTAGGTTAGGGTTAGGGTTAGGGTTAGGTTAGGGTTAGGGTTACTCTTAGGTTAGGGTCAGGGTCAGGGTTTTCGGGGGAATCTGGGGGGAAATGGCTGGATTTTGGGGGCAAATATGGGATTTGGGTGCAAAATGCAGGAATTTGTGGCAAAAATGGGGGATTATGGGGGAAGTCGCGGGATTTTGGGGCAAAATGTGGGGTTTTAGGGTTAAAATGTGGGATTTTTAGGGTAAATCGCAGGATTTTGGGGGCGAAATGCGGGAATTTTGGTGCGAAATGGGGCGATTTGGGGCAAAAATGCGGGATTTGTGGAGGAAATTGCGAGATTTTGAGGGGCAAAATGTGGGGTTTTAGGGTTAAAATGTGGGATTTTTGGGGGAAATCGCGGGATTTGGGGGGCAAAATGTGGTAATTTGGTGTGATATCTGTGGTGCTGTAGATGCGCTGCCAATGGCCGGTGAGGAGCAGCAAGAACTTGGCAGGCTGGCACTTTCGGTGTGGGAGCAATCGTCCGACGTTCGTGATTTGTCGGGGTTTTTTCTCAGTGGGTGCCCATGTGCAGCTGGTGGTAATCGTCGAAGCCCTGTTGGTCAGGGAAAGCCCGGAGCCCCGATGTCTGTCGTCCTGTAGATGCGCTGCCAATGGCCGATGAGGAGCAGCAAGAGATTGAAAGGCTGGCACTCCAGGTGTGGGAGGAATCGTCCGATGTTTGTGATTTCTCAGGATTTTTTTCAGTGGGTGCCCAGGTGCAGCTGGTGGTAAACGTCGAAGCCCTGTTTGTCAGGGAAAGCCCGGAGCCCCGATGTCTGTGGTGCTGTAGATGCGCTGCCAATTGCCGGTGAGGAGCAGCAAGAGCTTGTGTTGCTGGCACTTTCGGTGTGGGAGTAATCGTCCGATGTTCGTGATTTTTCGGGGTTTTTTTTCAGTGGGCGCTCAGGTGCAGCGGGTGGTAAATGTTGAAGCCCTGTTGGTCAGGGTTAGGGTTAGGGTTAGGGTTAGGGTTAGGGTTAGGGTTAGGGTTAGGTTAGGGTTAGGGTTAGGTTAGGGTTAGGGTTAGGGTTAGGGTTAGGGTTAGGGTTAGGTTAGGGTTAGGGTTAGGGTTAGGTTAGGGTTAGGGTTAGGGTTAGGGTTAGGGTTAGGTTAGGGTTAGGGTTAGGGTTAGGGTTAGGGTTAGGGTTAGGTTAGGGTTAGGGTTAGGGTTAGGGTTAGGTTAGGGTTAGGGTTAGGGTTAGGGTTAGGTTAGGGTTAGGGTTACTCTTAGGTTAGGGTCAGGGTCAGGGTTTTGGGGGGAATCTGGGGGGAAATGGCTGGATTTTGGGGGCAAATATGGGATTTGGGTGCAAAATGCAGGAATTTGTGGCAAAAATGGGGGATTATGGGGGAAGTCGCGGGATTTTGGGGCAAAATGTGGGGTTTTAGGGTTAAAATGTGGGATTTTTAGGGTAAATCGCAGGATTTTGGGGGCGAAATGCGGGAATTTTGGTGCGAAATGGGGCGATTTGGGGCAAAAATGCGGGATTTGTGGAGGAAATTGCGAGATTTTGAGGGGCAAAATGTGGGGTTTTAGGGTTAAAATGTGGGATTTTTGGGGGAAATCGCGGGATTTGGGGGGCAAAATGTGGTAATTTGGTGTGATATCTGTGGTGCTGTAGATGCGCTGCCAATGGCCGGTGAGGAGCAGCAAGAACTTGGCAGGCTGGCACTTTCGGTGTGGGAGCAATCGTCCGACGTTCGTGATTTGTCGGGGTTTTTTCTCAGTGGGTGCCCATGTGCAGCTGGTGGTAATCGTCGAAGCCCTGTTGGTCAGGGAAAGCCCGGAGCCCCGATGTCTGTCGTGCTGTAGATGCGCTGCCAATGGCCGATGAGGAGCAGCAAGAGATTGAAAGGCTGGCACTCAAGGTGTGGGAGGAATCGTCCGATGTTTGTGATTTCTCAGGATTTTTTTCAGTGGGTGCCCAGGTGCAGCTGGTGGTAAACGTCGAAGCCCTGTTTGTCAGGGAAAGCCCGGAGCCCCGATGTCTGTGGTGCTGTAGATGCGCTGCCAATTGCCGGTGAGGAGCAGCAAGAGCTTGTGTTGCTGGCACTTTCGGTGTGGGAGTAATCGTCCGATGTTCGTGATTTTTCGGGGTTTTTTTTTCAGTGGGCGCTCAGGTGCAGCGGGTGGTAAATGTTGAAGCCCTGTTGGTCAGGGTTAGGGTTAGGGTTAGGGTTAGGGTTAGGGTTAGGGTTAGGGTTAGGGTTAGGTTAGGGTTAGGGTTAGGGTTAGGGTTAGGGTTAGGGTTAGGGTTAGGTTAGGGTTAGGGTTAGGGTTAGTGTTAGGTTAGGGTTAGGGTTAGGTTAGGGTTAGGGTTAGGGTTAGGTTAGGGTTAGGGTTACTCTTAGGTTAGGGTCAGGGTCAGGGTTTTCGGGGGAATCTGGGGGGAAATGGCTGGATTTTGGGGGCAAATATGGGATTTGGGTGCAAAATGCAGGAATTTGTGGCAAAAATGGGGGATTATGGGGGAAGTCGCGGGATTTTGGGGCAAAATGTGGGGTTTTAGGGTTAAAATGTGGGATTTTTAGGGTAAATCGCAGGATTTTGGGGGCGAAATGCGGGAATTTTGGTGCGAAATGGGGCGATTTGGGGCAAAAATGCGGGATTTGTGGAGGAAATTGCGAGATTTTGAGGGGCAAAATGTGGGGTTTTAGGGTTAAAATGTGGGATTTTTGGGGGAAATCGCGGGATTTGGGGGGCAAAATGTGGTAATTTGGTGTGATATCTGTGGTGCTGTAGATGCGCTGCCAATGGCCGGTGAGGAGCAGCAAGAACTTGGCAGGCTGGCACTTTCGGTGTGGGAGCAATCGTCCGACGTTCGTGATTTGTCGGGGTTTTTTCTCAGTGGGTGCCCATGTGCAGCTGGTGGTAATCGTCGAAGCCCTGTTGGTCAGGGAAAGCCCGGAGCCCCGATGTCTGTCGTGCTGTAGATGCGCTGCCAATGGCCGATGAGGAGCAGCAAGAGATTGAAAGGCTGGCACTCAAGGTGTGGGAGGAATCGTCCGATGTTTGTGATTTCTCAGGATTTTTTTCAGTGGGTGCCCAGGTGCAGCTGGTGGTAAACGTCGAAGCCCTGTTTGTCAGGGAAAGCCCGGAGCCCCGATGTCTGTGGTGCTGTAGATGCGCTGCCAATTGCCGGTGAGGAGCAGCAAGAGCTTGTGTTGCTGGCACTTTCGGTGTGGGAGTAATCGTCCGATGTTCGTGATTTTTCGGGGTTTTTTTTCAGTGGGCGCTCAGGTGCAGCGGGTGGTAAATGTTGAAGCCCGGTTGGTCAGGGTTAGGGTTAGGGTTAGGGTTAGGGTTAGGGTTAGGTTAGGGTTAGGGTTAGGGTTAGGGTTAGGGTTAGGGTTAGGGTTAGGGTTAGGTTAGGGTTAGGGTTAGGGTTAGGGTTAGGGTTAGGGTTAGGGTTAGGTTAGGGTTAGGGTTAGGGTTAGGTTAGGGTTAGGGTTAGGGTTAGGGTTAGGGTTAGGGTTAGGTTAGGGTTAGGGTTAGGGTTAGGGTTAGGGTTAGGTTAGGGTTAGGGTTAGGGTTAGGGTTAGGGTTAGGTTAGGGTTAGGGTTAGGGTTAGGTTAGGGTTAGGGTTACTCTTAGGTTAGGGTCAAGGTCAGGGTTTTCGGGGGAATCTGGGGGGAAATGGCTGGATTTTGGGGGCAAATATGGGATTTGGGTGTAAAATGCAGGAATTTGTGGCAAAAATGGGGGATTATGGGGGAAGTCGCGGGATTTTGGGGCAAAATGTGGGGTTTTAGGGTTAAAATGTGGGATTTTTAGGGTAAATCGCAGGATTTTGGGGGCGAAATGCGGGAATTTTGGTGCGAAATGGGGCGATTTGGGGCAAAAATGCGGGATTTGTGGAGGAAATTGCGAGATTTTGAGGGGCAAAATGTGGGGTTTTAGGGTTAAAATGTGGGATTTTTGGGGGAAATCGCGGGATTTGGGGGGCAAAATGTGGTAATTTGGTGTGATATCTGTGGTGCTGTAGATGCGCTGCCAATGGCCGGTGAGGAGCAGCAAGAACTTGGCAGGCTGGCACTTTCGGTGTGGGAGCAATCGTCCGACGTTCGTGATTTGTCGGGGTTTTTTCTCAGTGGGTGCCCATGTGCAGCTGGTGGTAATCGTCGAAGCCCTGTTGGTCAGGGAAAGCCCGGAGCCCCGATGTCTGTCGTGCTGTAGATGCGCTGCCAATGGCCGATGAGGAGCAGCAAGAGATTGAAAGGCTGGCACTCAAGGTGTGGGAGGAATCGTCCGATGTTTGTGATTTCTCAGGATTTTTTTCAGTGGGTGCCCAGGTGCAGCTGGTGGTAAACGTCGAAGCCCTGTTTGTCAGGGAAAGCCCGGAGCCCCGATGTCTGTGGTGCTGTAGATGCGCTGCCAATTGCCGGTGAGGAGCAGCAAGAGCTTGTGTTGCTGGCACTTTCGGTGTGGGAGTAATCGTCCGATGTTCGTGATTTTTCGGGGTTTATTTTCAGTGGGCGCTCAGGTGCAGCGGGTGGTAAATGTTGAAGCCCTGTTGGTCAGGGTTAGGGTTAGGGTTAGGGTTTGGGTTAGGGTTAGGTTAGGGTTAGGGTTAGGGTTAGGGTTAGGGTTAGGGTTAGGGTTAGGTTAGGGTTAGGGTTAGGGTTAGGGTTAGGGTTAGGTTAGGGTTAGGGTTAGGGTTAGGTTAGGGCTAGGGTTAGGGTTAGGGTTAGGGTTAGGGTTAGGTTAGGGTTAGGGTTAGGGTTAGGGTTAGGGTTAGGGTTAGGTTAGGGTTAGGGTTAGGGTTAGGGTTAGGGTTAGGGTTTGGTTAGGGTTAGGGTTAGGGTTAGGGTTAGGGTTAGGGTTAGGTTAGGGTTAGGGTTACTCTTAGGTTAGGGTCAGGGTCAAGGTTTTGGGGGTAATCTGCGGGGAAATGGCTGGATTTTGGGGGCAAATATGGGATTTGGGTGCAAAATGCAGGAATTTGTGGCAAAAATGGGGGATTATGGGGGAAGTCGCGGGATTTTGGGGCAAAATGTGGGGTTTTAGGGTTAAAATGTGGGATTTTTAGGGTAAATCGCAGGATTTTGGGGGCGAAATGCGGGAATTTTGGTGCGAAATGGGGCGATTTGGGGCAAAAATGCGGGATTTGTGGAGGAAATTGCGAGATTTTGAGGGGCAAAATGTGGGGTTTTAGGGTTAAAATGTGGGATTTTTGGGGGAAATCGCGGGATTTGGGGGGCAAAATGTGGTAATTTGGTGTGATATCTGTGGTGCTGTAGATGCGCTGCCAATGGCCGGTGAGGAGCAGCAAGAACTTGGCAGGCTGGCACTTTCGGTGTGGGAGCAATCGTCCGACGTTCGTGATTTGTCGGGGTTTTTTCTCAGTGGGTGCCCATGTGCAGCTGGTGGTAATCGTCGAAGCCCTGTTGGTCAGGGAAAGCCCGGAGCCCCGATGTCTGTCGTGCTGTAGATGCGCTGCCAATGGCCGATGAGGAGCAGCAAGAGATTGAAAGGCTGGCACTTTCGGTGTGGGAGGAATCGTCCGATGTTTGTGATTTCTCAGGATTTTTTTCAGTGGGTGCCCAGGTGCAGCTGGTGGTAAACGTCGAAGCCCTGTTTGTCAGGGAAAGCCCGGAGCCCCGATGTCTGTGGTGCTGTAGATGCGCTGCCAATTGCCGGTGAGGAGCAGCAAGAGCTTGTGTTGCTGGCACTTTCGGTGTGGGAGTAATCGTCCGATGTTCGTGATTTTTCAGGGTTTATTTTCAGTGGGCGCTCAGGTGCAGCGGGTGGTAAATGTTGAAGCCCTGTTGGTCAGGGTTAGGGTTAGGGTTAGGGTTAGGGTTAGGGTTAGGGTTAGGTTAGGGTTAGGGTTAGGGTTAGGGTTAGGGTTAGGGTTAGGTTAGGGTTAGGGTTAGGGTTAGGTTAGGGTTAGGGTTAGGGTTAGGGTTAGGTTAGGGTTAGGGTTAGGGTTAGGTTAGGGTTAGGGTTACTCTTAGGTTAGGGTCAGGGTCAGGGTTTTGGGGGGAATCTGGGGGGAAATGGCTGGATTTTGGGGGCAAATATGGGATTTGGGTGCAAAATGCAGGAATTTGTGGCAAAAATGGGGGATTATGGGGGAAGTCGCGGGATTTTGGGGCAAAATGTGGGGTTTTAGGGTTAAAATGTGGGATTTTTAGGGTAAATCGCAGGATTTTGGGGGCGAAATGCGGGAATTTTGGTGCGAAATGGGGCGATTTGGGGCAAAAATGCGGGATTTGTGGAGGAAATTGCGAGATTTTGAGGGGCAAAATGTGGGGTTTTAGGGTTAAAATGTGGGATTTTTGGGGGAAATCGTGGGATTTGGGGGGCAAAATGTGGTAATTTGGTGTGATATCTGTGGTGCTGTAGATGCGCTGCCAATGGCCGGTGAGGAGCAGCAAGAACTTGGCAGGCTGGCACTTTCGGTGTGGGAGCAATCGTCCGACGTTCGTGATTTGTCGGGGTTTTTTCTCAGTGGGTGCCCATGTGCAGCTGGTGGTAATCGTCGAAGCCCTGTTGGTCAGGGAAAGCCCGGAGCCCCGATGTCTGTGGTGCTGTAGATGCGCTGCCAATGGCCGATGAGGAGCAGCAAGAGATTGAAAGGCTGGCACTCAAGGTGTGGGAGGAATCGTCCGATGTTTGTGATTTCTCAGGATTTTTTTCAGTGGGTGCCCAGGTGCAGCTGGTGGTAAACGTCGAAGCCCTGTTTGTCAGGGAAAGCCCGGAGCCCCGATGTCTGTGGTGCTGTAGATGCGCTGCCAATTGCCGGTGAGGAGCAGCAAGAGCTTGTGTTGCTGGCACTTTCGGTGTGGGAGTAATCGTCCGATGTTCGTGATTTTTCGGGGTTTATTTTCAGTGGGCGCTCAGGTGCAGCGGGTGGTAAATGTTGAAGCCCTGTTGGTCAGGGTTAGGGTTAGGGTTAGGGTTAGGGTTAGGGTTAGGTTAGGGTTAGGGTTAGGGTTAGGGTTAGGTTAGGGTTAGGGTTAGGGTTAGGTTAGGGTTAGGGTTAGGGTTAGGGTTAGGGTTAGGGTTAGGGTTAGGTTAGGGTTAGGGTTAGGGTTAGGTTAGGGTTAGGGTTAGGGTTAGGGTTAGGGTTAGGGTTAGGGTTAGGTTAGGGTTAGGGTTAGGGTTAGGGTTAGGTTAGGGTTAGGGTTAGGGTTAGGTTAGGGTTAGGGTTAGGGTTAGGGTTAGGGTTAGGTTAGGGTTAGGGTTACTCTTAGGTTAGGGTCAGGGTCAGGGTTTTGGGGGGAATCTGGGGGGAAATGGCTGGATTTTGGGGGCAAATATGGGATTTGGGTGCAAAATGCAGGAATTTGTGGCAAAAATGGGGGATTATGGGGGAAGTCGCGGGATTTTGGGGCAAAATGTGGGGTTTTAGGGTTAAAATGTGGGATTTTTAGGGTAAATCGCAGGATTTTGTGGGCGAAATGCGGGAATTTTGGTGCGAAATGGGGCGATTTGGGGCAAAAATGCGGGATTTGTGGAGGAAATTGCGAGATTTTGAGGGGCAAAATGTGGGGTTTTAGGGTTAAAATGTGGGATTTTTGGGGGAAATCGCGGGATTTGGGGGGCAAAATGTGGTAATTTGGTGTGATATCTGTGGTGCTGTAGATGCGCTGCCAATGGCCGGTGAGGAGCAGCAAGAACTTGGCAGGCTGGCACTTTCGGTGTGGGAGCAATCGTCCGACGTTCGTGATTTGTCGGGGTTTTTTCTCAGTGGGTGCCCATGTGCAGCTGGTGGTAATCGTCGAAGCTCTGTTGGTCAGGGAAAGCCCGGAGCCCCGATGTCTGTCGTGCTGTAGATGCGCTGCCAATGGCCGATGAGGAGCAGCAAGAGATTGAAAGGCTGGCACTCAAGGTGTGGGAGGAATCGTCCGATGTTTGTGATTTCTCAGGATTTTTTTCAGTGGGTGCCCAGGTGCAGCTGGTGGTAAACGTCGAAGCCCTGTTTGTCAGGGAAAGCCCGGAGCCCCGATGTCTGTGGTGCTGTAGATGCGCTGCCAATTGCCGGTGAGGAGCAGCAAGAGCTTGTGTTGCTGGCACTTTCGGTGTGGGAGTAATCGTCCGATGTTCGTGATTTTTCGGGGTTTTTTTTCAGTGGGCGCTCAGGTGCAGCGGGTGGTAAATGTTGAAGCCCTGTTGGTCAGGGTTAGGGTTAGGGTTAGGGTTAGGGTTAGGGTTAGGGTTAGGGTTAGGTTAGGGTTAGGGTTAGGGTTAGGTTAGGGTTAGGGTTAGGGTTAGGGTTAGGGTTAGGGTTAGGGTTAGGGTTAGGGTTAGGGTTAGGGTTAGGGTTAGGGTTAGGGTTAGGTTAGGGTTAGGGTTAGGGTTAGGGTTAGGTTAGGGTTAGGGTTAGGGTTAGGGTTAGGGTTAGGTTAGGGTTACTCTTAGGTTAGGGTCAGGGTCAGGGTTTTGGGGGGAATCTGGGGGGAAATGGCTGGATTTTGGGGGCAAATATGGGATTTGGGTGCAAAATGCAGGAATTTGTGGCAAAAATGGGGGATTATGGGGGAAGTCGCGGGATTTTGGGGCAAAATGTGGGGTTTTAGGGTTAAAATGTGGGATTTTTAGGGTAAATCGCAGGATTTTGGGGGCGAAATGCGGGAATTTTGGTGCGAAATGGGGCGATTTGGGGCAAAAATGCGGGATTTGTGGAGGAAATTGCGAGATTTTGAGGGGCAAAATGTGGGGTTTTAGGGTTAAAATGTGGGATTTTTGGGGGAAATCGCGGGATTTGGGGGGCAAAATGTGGTAATTTGGTGTGATATCTGTGGTGCTGTAGATGCGCTGCCAATGGCCGGTGAGGAGCAGCAAGAACTTGGCAGGCTGGCACTTTCGGTGTGGGAGCAATCGTCCGACGTTCGTGATTTGTCGGGGTTTTTTCTCAGTGGGTGCCCATGTGCAGCTGGTGGTAATCGTCGAAGCCCTGTTGGTCAGGGAAAGCCCGGAGCCCCGATGTCTGTCGTGCTGTAGATGCGCTGCCAATGGCCGATGAGGAGCAGCAAGAGATTGAAAGGCTGGCACTCAAGGTGTGGGAGGAATCGTCCGATGTTTGTGATTTCTCAGGATTTTTTTCAGTGGGTGCCCAGGTGCAGCTGGTGGTAAACGTCGAAGCCCTGTTTGTCAGGGAAAGCCCGGAGCCCCGATGTCTGTGGTGCTGTAGATGCGCTGGCAATTGCCGGTGAGGAGCAGCAAGAGCTTGTGTTGCTGGCACTTTCGGTGTGGGAGTAATCGTCCGATGTTCGTGATTTTTCGGGGTTTTTTTTCAGTGGGCGCTCAGGTGCAGCGGGTGGTAAATGTTGAAGCCCTGTTGGTCAGGGTTAGGGTTAGGGTTAGGGTTAGGGTTAGGGTTAGGTTAGGGTTAGGGTTAGGGTTAGGGTTAGGTTAGGGTTAGGGTTAGGGTTAGGGTTAGGGTTAGGGTTAGGTTAGGGTTAGGGTTAGGGTTAGGGTTAGGGTTAGGGTTAGGGTTAGGTTAGGGTTAGGGTTAGGGTTAGGTTAGGGTTAGGGTTAGGGTTAGGGTTAGGGTTAGGGTTAGGGTTAGGGTTAGGGTTAGGGTTAGGTTAGGGTTAGGGTTAGGGTTAGGGTTAGGTTAGGGTTAGGGTTACTCTTAGGTTAGGGTCAAGGTCAGGGTTTTGGGGGGAATCTGGGGGGAAATGGCTGGATTTTGGGGGCAAATATGGGATTTGGGTGCAAAATGCAGGAATTTGTGGCAAAAATGGGGGATTATGGGGGAAGTCGCGGGATTTTGGGGCAAAATGTGGGGTTTTAGGGTTAAAATGTGGGATTTTTAGGGTAAATCGCAGGATTTTGGGGGCGAAATGCGGGAATTTTGGTGCGAAATGGGGCGATTTGGGGCAAAAATGCGGGATTTGTGGAGGAAATTGCGAGATTTTGAGGGGCAAAATGTGGGGTTTTAGGGTTAAAATGTGGGATTTTTGGGGGAAATCGCGGGATTTGGGGGGCAAAATGTGGTAATTTGGTGTGATATCTGTGGTGCTGTAGATGCGCTGCCAATGGCCGGTGAGGAGCAGCAAGAACTTGGCAGGCTGGCACTTTCGGTGTGGGAGCAATCGTCCGACGTTCGTGATTTGTCGGGGTTTTTTCTCAGTGGGTGCCCATGTGCAGCTGGTGGTAATCGTCGAAGCCCTGTTGGTCAGGGAAAGCCCGGAGCCCCGATGTCTGTCGTGCTGTAGATGCGCTGCCAATGGCCGATGAGGAGCAGCAAGAGATTGAAAGGCTGGCACTTTCGGTGTGGGAGGAATCGTCCGATGTTTGTGATTTCTCAGGATTTTTTTCAGTGGGTGCCCAGGTGCAGCTGGTGGTAAACGTCGAAGCCCTGTTTGTCAGGGAAAGCCCGGAGCCCCGATGTCTGTGGTGCTGTAGATGCGCTGCCAATTGCCGGTGAGGAGCAGCAAGAGCTTGTGTTGCTGGCACTTTCGGTGTGGGAGTAATCGTCCGATGTTCGTGATTTTTCGGGGTTTATTTTCAGTGGGCGCTCAGGTGCAGCGGGTGGTAAATGTTGAAGCCCTGTTGGTCAGGGTTAGGGTTAGGGTTAGGGTTAGGGTTAGGGTTAGGTTAGGGTTAGGGTTAGGGTTAGGGTTAGGGATAGGGTTAGGTTAGGGTTAGGGTTAGGGTTAGGGTTAGGGTTAGGTTAGGGTTAGGGTTAGGGTTAGGGTTAGGGTTAGGGTTAGGGTTAGGTTAGGGTTAGGGTTAGGGTTAGGTTAGGGTTAGGGTTACTCTTAGGTTAGGGTCAAGGTCAGGGTTTTGGGGGGAATCTGGGTGGAAATGGCTGGATTTTGGGGGCAAATATGGGATTTGGGTGTAAAATGCAGGAATTTGTGGCAAAAATGGGGGATTATGGGGGAAGTCGCGGGATTTTGGGGCAAAATGTGGGGTTTTAGGGTTAAAATGTGGGATTTTTAGGGTAAATCGCAGGATTTTGGGGGCGAAATGCGGGAATTTTGGTGCGAAATGGGGCGATTTGTGGCAAAAATGCGGGATTTGTGGAGGAAATTGCGAGATTTTGAGGGGCAAAATGTGGGGTTTTAGGGTTAAAATGTGGGATTTTTGGGGGAAATCGCGGGATTTGGGGGGCAAAATGTGGTAATTTGGTGTGATATCTGTGGTGCTGTAGATGCGCTGCCAATGGCCGGTGAGGAGCAGCAAGAACTTGGCAGGCTGGCACTTTCGGTGTGGGAGCAATCGTCCGACGTTCGTGATTTGTCGGGGTTTTTTCTCAGTGGGTGCCCATGTGCAGCTGGTGGTAATCGTCGAAGCCCTGTTGGTCAGGGAAAGCCCGGAGCCCCGATGTCTGTCGTGCTGTAGATGCGCTGCCAATGGCCGATGAGGAGCAGCAAGAGATTGAAAGGCTGGCACTCAAGGTGTGGGAGGAATCGTCCGATGTTTGTGATTTCTCAGGATTTTTTTCAGTGGGTGCCCAGGTGCAGCTGGTGGTAAACGTCGAAGCCCTGTTTGTCAGGGAAAGCCCGGAGCCCCGATGTCTGTGGTGCTGTAGATGCGCTGCCAATTGCCGGTGAGGAGCAGCAAGAGCTTGTGTTGCTGGCACTTTCGGTGTGGGAGTAATCGTCCGATGTTCGTGATTTTTCGGGGTTTATTTTCAGTGGGCGCTCAGGTGCAGCGGGTGGTAAATGTTGAAGCCCTGTTGGTCAGGGTTAGGGTTAGGGTTAGGGTTTGGGTTAGGGTTAGGTTAGGGTTAGGGTTAGGGTTAGGGTTAGGGTTAGGGTTAGGGTTAGGTTAGGGTTAGGGTTAGGGTTAGGGTTAGGGTTAGGTTAGGGTTAGGGTTAGGGTTAGGTTAGGGCTAGGGTTAGGGTTAGGGTTAGGGTTAGGGTTAGGTTAGGGTTAGGGTTAGGGTTAGGGTTAGGTTAGGGTTAGGGTTAGGGTTAGGGTTAGGGTTAGGGTTTGGTTAGGGTTAGGGTTAGGGTTAGGGTTAGGGTTAGGGTTAGGGTTAGGTTAGGGTTAGGGTTACTCTTAGGTTAGGGTCAGGGTCAAGGTTTTGGGGGTAATCTGCGGGGAAATGGCTGGATTTTGGGGGCAAATATGGGATTTGGGTGCAAAATGCAGGAATTTGTGGCAAAAATGGGGGATTATGGGGTAAGTCACGGGATTTTGGGGCAAAATGTGGGGTTTTAGGGTTAAAATGTGGGATTTTTAGGGTAAATCGCAGGATTTTGGGGGCGAAATGCGGGAATTTTGGTGCGAAATGGGGCGATTTGGGGCAAAAATGCGGGATTTGTGGAGGAAATTGCGAGATTTTGAGGGGCAAAATGTGGGGTTTTAGGGTTAAAATGTGGGATTTTTGGGGGAAATCGCGGGATTTGGGGGGCAAAATGTGGTAATTTGGTGTGATATCTGTGGTGCTGTAGATGCGCTGCCAATGGCCAGTGAGGAGCAGCAAGAACTTGGCAGGCTGGCACTTTCGGTGTGGGAGCAATCGTCCGACGTTCGTGATTTGTCGGGGTTTTTTCTCAGTGGGTGCCCATGTGCAGCTGGTGGTAATCGTCGAAGCCCTGTTGGTCAGGGAAAGCCCGGAGCCCCGATGTCTGTCGTGCTGTAGATGCGCTGCCAATGGCCGATGAGGAGCAGCAAGAGATTGAAAGGCTGGCACTCAAGGTGTGGGAGGAATCGTCCGATGTTTGTGATTTCTCAGGATTTTTTTCAGTGGGTGCCCAGGTGCAGCTGGTGGTAAACGTCGAAGCCCTGTTTGTCAGGGAAAGCCCGGAGCCCCGATGTCTGTGGTGCTGTAGATGCGCTGCCAATTGCCGGTGAGGAGCAGCAAGAGCTTGTGTTGCTGGCACTTTCGGTGTGGGAGTAATCGTCCGATGTTCGTGATTTTTCAGGGTTTATTTTCAGTGGGCGCTCAGGTGCAGCGGGTGGTAAATGTTGAAGCCCTGTTGGTCAGGGTTAGGGTTAGGGTTAGGGTTAGGGTTAGGGTTAGGGTTAGGTTAGGGTTAGGGTTAGGGTTAGGGTTAGGGTTAGGGTTAGGGTTAGGGTTAGGTTAGGGTTAGGGTTAGGGTTAGGTTAGGGTTAGGGTTAGGGTTAGGGTTAGGGTTAGGTTAGGGTTAGGGTTACTCTTAGGTTAGGGTTAGGGTTACTCTTAGGTTAGGGTCAGGGTCAGGGTTTTGGGGGGAATCTGGGGGGAAATGGCTGGATTTTGGGGGCAAATATGGGATTTGGGTGCAAAATGCAGGAATTTGTGGCAAAAATGGGGGATTATGGGGGAAGTCGCGGGATTTTGGGGCAAAATGTGGGGTTTTAGGGTTAAAATGTGGGATTTTTAGGGTAAATCGCAGGATTTTGGGGGCGAAATGCGGGAATTTTGGTGCGAAATGGGGCGATTTGGGGCAAAAATGCGGGATTTGTGGAGGAAATTGCGAGATTTTGAGGGGCAAAATGTGGGGTTTTAGGGTTAAAATGTGGGATTTTTGGGGGAAATCGCGGGATTTGGGGGGCAAAATGTGGTAATTTGGTGTGATATCTGTGGTGCTGTAGATGCGCTGCCAATGGCCGGTGAGGAGCAGCAAGAACTTGGCAGGCTGGCACTTTCGGTGTGGGAGCAATCGTCCGACGTTCGTGATTTGTCGGGGTTTTTTCTCAGTGGGTGCCCATGTGCAGCTGGTGGTAATCGTCGAAGCCCTGTTGGTCAGGGAAAGCCCGGAGCCCCGATGTCTGTCGTGCTGTAGATGCGCTGCCAATGGCCGATGAGGAGCAGCAAGAGATTGAAAGGCTGGCACTCAAGGTGTGGGAGGAATCGTCCGATGTTTGTGATTTCTCAGGATTTTTTTCAGTGGGTGCCCAGGTGCAGCTGGTGGTAAACGTCGAAGCCCTGTTTGTCAGGGAAAGCCCGGAGCCCCGATGTCTGTGGTGCTGTAGATGCGCTGCCAATTGCCGGTGAGGAGCAGCAAGAGCTTGTGTTGCTGGCACTTTCGGTGTGGGAGTAATCGTCCGATGTTCGTGATTTTTCGGGGTTTATTTTCAGTGGGCGCTCAGGTGCAGCGGGTGGTAAATGTTGAAGCCCTGTTGGTCAGGGTTAGGGTTAGGGTTAGGGTTAGGGTTAGGGTTAGGTTAGGGTTAGGGTTAGGGTTAGGGTTAGGTTAGGGTTAGGGTTAGGGTTAGGTTAGGGTTAGGGTTAGGGTTAGGGTTAGGGTTAGGGTTAGGGTTAGGTTAGGGTTAGGGTTAGGGTTAGGTTAGGGTTAGGGTTAGGGTTAGGGTTAGGGTTAGGGTTAGGGTTAGGTTAGGGTCAGGGTTAGGGTTAGGGTTAGGTTAGGGTTAGGGTTAGGTTAGGGTTAGGGTTAGGGTTAGGGTTAGGGTTAGGTTAGGGTTAGGGTTACTCTTAGGTTAGGGTCAGGGTCAGGGTTTTGGGGGGAATCTGGGGGGAAATGGCTGGATTTTGGGGGCAAATATGGGATTTGGGTGCAAAATGCAGGAATTTGTGGCAAAAATGGGGGATTATGGGGGAAGTCGCGGGATTTTGGGGCAAAATGTGGGGTTTTAGGGTTAAAATGTGGGATTTTTAGGGTAAATCGCAGGATTTTGGGGGCGAAATGCGGGAATTTTGGTGCGAAATGGGGCGATTTGGGGCAAAAATGCGGGATTTGTGGAGGAAATTGCGAGATTTTGAGGGGCAAAATGTGGGGTTTTAGGGTTAAAATGTGGGATTTTTGGGGGAAATCGCGGGATTTGGGGGGCAAAATGTGGTAATTTGGTGTGATATCTGTGGTGCTGTAGATGCGCTGCCAATGGCCGGTGAGGAGCAGCAAGAACTTGGCAGGCTGGCACTTTCGGTGTGGGAGCAATCGTCCGACGTTCGTGATTTGTCGGGGTTTTTTCTCAGTGGGTGCCCATGTGCAGCTGGTGGTAATCGTCGAAGCTCTGTTGGTCAGGGAAAGCCCGGAGCCCCGATGTCTGTCGTGCTGTAGATGCGCTGCCAATGGCCGATGAGGAGCAGCAAGAGATTGAAAGGCTGGCACTCAAGGTGTGGGAGGAATCGTCCGATGTTTGTGATTTCTCAGGATTTTTTTCAGTGGGTGCCCAGGTGCAGCTGGTGGTAAACGTCGAAGCCCTGTTTGTCAGGGAAAGCCCGGAGCCCCGATGTCTGTGGTGCTGTAGATGCGCTGCCAATTGCCGGTGAGGAGCAGCAAGAGCTTGTGTTGCTGGCACTTTCGGTGTGGGAGTAATCGTCCGATGTTCGTGATTTTTCGGGGTTTTTTTTCAGTGGGCGCTCAGGTGCAGCGGGTGGTAAATGTTGAAGCCCTGTTGGTCAGGGTTAGGGTTAGGGTTAGGGTTAGGGTTAGGGTTAGGGTTAGGGTTAGGGTTAGGTTAGGGTTAGGGTTAGGGTTAGGGTTAGGTTAGGGTTAGGGTTAGGGTTAGGGTTAGGGTTAGGGTTAGGGTTAGGTTAGGGTTAGGGTTAGGGTTAGGGTTAGGGTTAGGGTTAGGGTTAGGTTAGGGTTAGGGTTAGGGTTAGGGTTAGGTTAGGGTTAGGGTTAGGGTTAGGGTTAGGGTTAGGTTAGGGTTACTCTTAGGTTAGGGTCAGGGTCA
Organism: Chlamydotis macqueenii; assembly: GCF_036417535.1. Classification (NCBI taxonomy): domain Eukaryota; kingdom Metazoa; phylum Chordata; class Aves; order Otidiformes; family Otididae; genus Chlamydotis; species Chlamydotis macqueenii. The sequence continues at coordinate 28,017 of NC_141561.1, read as the reverse complement.
GGGTTTTGGGGGGAATCTGGGGGGAAATGGCTGGATTTTGGGGGCAAATATGGGATTTGGGTGCAAAATGCAGGAATTTGTGGCAAAAATGGGGGATTATGGGGGAAGTCGCGGGATTTTGGGGCAAAATGTGGGGTTTTAGGGTTAAAATGTGGGATTTTTAGGGTAAATCGCAGGATTTTGGGGGCGAAATGCGGGAATTTTGGTGCGAAATGGGGCGATTTGGGGCAAAAATGCGGGATTTGTGGAGGAAATTGCGAGATTTTGAGGGGCAAAATGTGGGGTTTTAGGGTTAAAATGTGGGATTTTTGGGGGAAATCGCGGGATTTGGGGGGCAAAATGTGGTAATTTGGTGTGATATCTGTGGTGCTGTAGATGCGCTGCCAATGGCCGGTGAGGAGCAGCAAGAACTTGGCAGGCTGGCACTTTCGGTGTGGGAGCAATCGTCCGACGTTCGTGATTTGTCGGGGTTTTTTCTCAGTGGGTGCCCATGTGCAGCTGGTGGTAATCGTCGAAGCCCTGTTGGTCAGGGAAAGCCCGGAGCCCCGATGTCTGTCGTGCTGTAGATGCGCTGCCAATGGCCGATGAGGAGCAGCAAGAGATTGAAAGGCTGGCACTCAAGGTGTGGGAGGAATCGTCCGATGTTTGTGATTTCTCAGGATTTTTTTCAGTGGGTGCCCAGGTGCAGCTGGTGGTAAACGTCGAAGCCCTGTTTGTCAGGGAAAGCCCGGAGCCCCGATGTCTGTGGTGCTGTAGATGCGCTGGCAATTGCCGGTGAGGAGCAGCAAGAGCTTGTGTTGCTGGCACTTTCGGTGTGGGAGTAATCGTCCGATGTTCGTGATTTTTCGGGGTTTTTTTTCAGTGGGCGCTCAGGTGCAGCGGGTGGTAAATGTTGAAGCCCTGTTGGTCAGGGTTAGGGTTAGGGTTAGGGTTAGGGTTAGGGTTAGGTTAGGGTTAGGGTTAGGGTTAGGGTTAGGTTAGGGTTAGGGTTAGGGTTAGGGTTAGGGTTAGGGTTAGGTTAGGGTTAGGGTTAGGGTTAGGGTTAGGGTTAGGGTTAGGGTTAGGGTTAGGTTAGGGTTAGGGTTAGGGTTAGGTTAGGGTTAGGGTTAGGGTTAGGGTTAGGGTTAGGGTTAGGGTTAGGGTTAGGGTTAGGGTTAGGGTTAGGTTAGGGTTAGGGTTAGGGTTAGGGTTAGGTTAGGGTTAGGGTTAGGGTTAGGTTAGGGTTAGGGTTACTCTTAGGTTAGGGTCAAGGTCAGGGTTTTGGGGGGAATCTGGGGGGAAATGGCTGGATTTTGGGGGCAAATATGGGATTTGGGTGCAAAATGCAGGAATTTGTGGCAAAAATGGGGGATTATGGGGGAAGTCGCGGGATTTTGGGGCAAAATGTGGGGTTTTAGGGTTAAAATGTGGGATTTTTAGGGTAAATCGCAGGATTTTGGGGGCGAAATGCGGGAATTTTGGTGCGAAATGGGGCGATTTGGGGCAAAAATGCGGGATTTGTGGAGGAAATTGCGAGATTTTGAGGGGCAAAATGTGGGGTTTTAGGGTTAAAATGTGGGATTTTTGGGGGAAATCGCGGGATTTGGGGGGCAAAATGTGGTAATTTGGTGTGATATCTGTGGTGCTGTAGATGCGCTGCCAATGGCCGGTGAGGAGCAGCAAGAACTTGGCAGGCTGGCACTTTCGGTGTGGGAGCAATCGTCCGACGTTCGTGATTTGTCGGGGTTTTTTCTCAGTGGGTGCCCATGTGCAGCTGGTGGTAATCGTCGAAGCCCTGTTGGTCAGGGAAAGCCCGGAGCCCCGATGTCTGTCGTGCTGTAGATGCGCTGCCAATGGCCGATGAGGAGCAGCAAGAGATTGAAAGGCTGGCACTTTCGGTGTGGGAGGAATCGTCCGATGTTTGTGATTTCTCAGGATTTTTTTCAGTGGGTGCCCAGGTGCAGCTGGTGGTAAACGTCGAAGCCCTGTTTGTCAGGGAAAGCCCGGAGCCCCGATGTCTGTGGTGCTGTAGATGCGCTGCCAATTGCCGGTGAGGAGCAGCAAGAGCTTGTGTTGCTGGCACTTTCGGTGTGGGAGTAATCGTCCGATGTTCGTGATTTTTCGGGGTTTATTTTCAGTGGGCGCTCAGGTGCAGCGGGTGGTAAATGTTGAAGCCCTGTTGGTCAGGGTTAGGGTTAGGGTTAGGGTTAGGGTTAGGGTTAGGTTAGGGTTAGGGTTAGGGTTAGGGTTAGGGTTAGGGTTAGGGATAGGGTTAGGTTAGGGTTAGGGTTAGGGTTAGGGTTAGGGTTAGGGTTAGGGTTAGGGTTAGGGTTAGGGTTAGGTTAGGGTTAGGGTTAGGGTTAGGTTAGGGTTAGGGTTAGGGTTAGGGTTAGGGTTAGGGTTAGGGTTAGGTTAGGGTTAGGGTTAGGGTTAGGGTTAGGGTTAGGTTAGGGTTAGGGTTAGGGTTAGGGTTAGGGTTAGGTTAGGGTTAGGGTTAGGGTTAGGTTAGGGTTAGGGTTAGGGTTAGGTTAGGGTTAGGGTTACTCTTAGGTTAGGGTCAAGGTCAGAATTTTGGGGGGAATCTGGGGGGAAATGGCTGGATTTTGGGGGCAAATATGGGATTTGGGTGCAAAATGCAGGAATTTGTGGCAAAAATGGGGGATTATGGGGGAAGTCGCGGGATTTTGGGGCAAAATGTGGGGTTTTAGGGTTAAAATGTGGGATTTTTAGGGTAAATCGCAGGATTTTGGGGGCGAAATGCGGGAATTTTGGTGCGAAATGGGGCGATTTGGGGCAAAAATGCGGGATTTGTGGAGGAAATTGCGAGATTTTGAGGGGCAAAATGTGGGGTTTTAGGGTTAAAATGTGGGATTTTTGGGGGAAATCGCGGGATTTGGGAGGCAAAATGTGGTAATTTGGTGTGATATCTGTGGTGCTGTAGATGCGCTGCCAATGGCCGGTGAGGAGCAGCAAGAACTTGGCAGGCTGGCACTTTCGGTGTGGGAGCAATCGTCCGACGTTCGTGATTTGTCGGGGTTTTTTCTCAGTGGGTGCCCATGTGCAGCTGGTGGTAATCGTCGAAGCCCTGTTGGTCAGGGAAAGCCCGGAGCCCCGATGTCTGTCGTGCTGTAGATGCGCTGCCAATGGCCGATGAGGAGCAGCAAGAGATTGAAAGGCTGGCACTCAAGGTGTGGGAGGAATCGTCCGATGTTTGTGATTTCTCAGGATTTTTTTCAGTGGGTGCCCAGGTGCAGCTGGTGGTAAACGTCGAAGCCCTGTTTGTCAGGGAAAGCCCGGAGCCCCGATGTCTGTGGTGCTGTAGATGCGCTGCCAATTGCCGGTGAGGAGCAGCAAGAGCTTGTGTTGCTGGCACTTTCGGTGTGGGAGTAATCGTCCGATGTTCGTGATTTTTCGGGGTTTTTTTTCAGTGGGCGCTCAGGTGCAGCGGGTGGTAAATGTTGAAGCCCTGTTGGTCAGGGTTAGGGTTAGGGTTAGGGTTAGGGTTAGGTTAGGGTTAGGGTTAGGGTTAGGGTTAGGGTTAGGGTTAGGGATAGGGTTAGGTTAGGGTTAGGGTTAGGGTTAGGGTTAGGGTTAGGGTTAGGGTTTGGTTAGGGTTAGGGTTAGGGTTAGGGTTAGGGTTAGGGTTAGGGTTAGGTTAGGGTTAGGGTTACTCTTAGGTTAGGGTCAGGGTCAAGGTTTTGGGGGTAATCTGCGGGGAAATGGCTGGATTTTGGGGGCAAATATGGGATTTGGGTGCAAAATGCAGGAATTTGTGGCAAAAATGGGGGATTATGGGGGAAGTCGCGGGATTTTGGGGCAAAATGTGGGGTTTTAGGGTTAAAATGTGGGATTTTTAGGGTAAATCGCAGGATTTTGGGGGCGAAATGCGGGAATTTTGGTGCGAAATGGGGCGATTTGGGGCAAAAATGCGGGATTTGTGGAGGAAATTGCGAGATTTTGAGGGGCAAAATGTGGGGTTTTAGGGTTAAAATGTGGGATTTTTGGGGGAAATCGTGGGATTTGGGGGGCAAAATGTGGTAATTTGGTGTGATATCTGTGGTGCTGTAGATGCGCTGCCAATGGCCGGTGAGGAGCAGCAAGAACTTGGCAGGCTGGCACTTTCGGTGTGGGAGCAATCGTCCGACGTTCGTGATTTGTCGGGGTTTTTTCTCAGTGGGTGCCCATGTGCAGCTGGTGGTAATCGTCGAAGCCCTGTTGGTCAGGGAAAGCCCGGAGCCCCAATGTCTGTCGTGCTGTAGATGCGCTGCCAATGGCCGATGAGGAGCAGCAAGAGATTGAAAGGCTGGCACTCAAGGTGTGGGAGGAATCGTCCGATGTTTGTGATTTCTCAGGATTTTTTTCAGTGGGTGCCCAGGTGCAGCTGGTGGTAAACGTCGAAGCCCTGTTTGTCAGGGAAAGCCCGGAGCCCCGATGTCTGTGGTGCTGTAGATGCGCTGCCAATTGCCGGTGAGGAGCAGCAAGAGCTTGTGTTGCTGGCACTTTCGGTGTGGGAGTAATCGTCCGATGTTCGTGATTTTTCGGGGTTTATTTTCAGTGGGCGCTCAGGTGCAGCGGGTGGTAAATGTTGAAGCCCTGTTGGTCAGGGTTAGGGTTAGGGTTAGGGTTAGGTTAGGGTTAGGGTTAGGGTTAGGTTAGGGTTAGGGTTAGGGTTAGGGTTAGGGTTAGGGTTAGGGTTAGGGTTAGGTTAGGGTTAGGGTTAGCGTTAGGGTTAGGTTAGGGTTAGGGTTAGGGTTAGGGTTAGGGTTAGGGTTAGGTTAGGGTTAGGGTTAGGGTTAGGTTAGGGTTAGGGTTAGGGTTAGGGTTAGGTTAGGGTTAGGGTTACTCTTAGGTTAGGGTCAGGGTCAGGGTTTTGGGGGGAATCTGGGGGGAAATGGCTGGATTTTGGGGTCAAATATGGGATTTGGGTGCAAAATGCAGGAATTTGTGGCAAAAATGGGGGATTATGGGGGAAGTCGCGGGATTTTGGGGCAAAATGTGGGGTTTTAGGGTTAAAATGTGGGATTTTTAGGGTAAATCGCAGGATTTTGGGGGCGAAATGCGGGAATTTTGGTGCGAAATGGGGCGATTTGGGGCAAAAATGCGGGATTTGTGGAGGAAATTGCGAGATTTTGAGGGGCAAAATGTGGGGTTTTAGGGTTAAAATGTGGGATTTTTGGGGGAAATCGCGGGATTTGGGGGGCAAAATGTGGTAATTTGGTGTGATATCTGTGGTGCTGTAGATGCGCTGCCAATGGCCGGTGAGGAGCAGCAAGAACTTGGCAGGCTGGCACTTTCGGTGTGGGAGCAATCGTCCGACGTTCGTGATTTGTCGGGGTTTTTTCTCAGTGGGTGCCCATGTGCAGCTGGTGGTAATCGTCGAAGCCCTGTTGGTCAGGGAAAGCCCGGAGCCCCGATGTCTGTCGTGCTGTAGATGCGCTGCCAATGGCCGATGAGGAGCAGCAAGAGATTGAAAGGCTGGCACTCAAGGTGTGGGAGGAATCGTCCGATGTTTGTGATTTCTCAGGATTTTTTTCAGTGGGTGCCCAGGTGCAGCTGGTGGTAAACGTCGAAGCCCTGTTTGTCAGGGAAAGCCCGGAGCCCCGATGTCTGTGGTGCTGTAGATGCGCTGCCAATTGCCGGTGAGGAGCAGCAAGAGCTTGTGTTGCTGGCACTTTCGGTGTGGGAGTAATCGTCCGATGTTCGTGATTTTTCGGGGTTTTTTTTCAGTGGGCGCTCAGGTGCAGCGGGTGGTAAATGTTGAAGCCCTGTTGGTCAGGGTTAGGGTTAGGGTTAGGGTTAGGGTTAGGTTAGGGTTAGGGTTAGGGTTAGGGTTAGGGTTAGGGTTAGGGTTAGGTTAGGGTTAGGGTTAGGGTTAGGTTAGGGCTAGGGTTAGGGTTAGGGTTAGGGTTAGGGTTAGGGTTAGGTTAGGGTTAGGGTTAGGGTTAGGGTTAGGGTTAGGGATAGGGTTAGGTTAGGGTTAGGGTTAGGGTTAGGGTTAGGGTTAGGGTTAGGGTTAGGGTTTGGTTAGGGTTAGGGTTAGGGTTAGGGTTAGGTTAGGGTTAGGGTTAGGGTTAGGGTTAGGGTTAGGGTTAGGGTTAGGGTTAGGGTTAGGTTAGGGTTAGGGTTACTCTTAGGTTAGGGTCAGGGTCAATGTTTTGGGGGTAATCTGGGGGGAAATGGCTGGATTTTGGGGGCAAATATGGGATTTGGGTGCAAAATGCAGGAATTTGTGGCAAAAATGGGGGATTATGGGGTAAGTCGCGGGATTTTGGGGCAAAATGTGGGGTTTTAGGGTTAAAATGTGGGATTTTTAGGGTAAATCGCAGGATTTTGGGGGCGAAATGCGGGAATTTTGGTGCGAAATGGGGCGATTTGGGGCAAAAATGCGGGATTTGTGGAGGAAATTGCGAGATTTTGAGGGGCAAAATGTGGGGTTTTAGGGTTAAAATGTGGGATTTTTGGGGGAAATCGCGGGATTTGGGGGGCAAAATGTGGTAATTTGGTGTGATATCTGTGGTGCTGTAGATGCGCTGCCAATGGCCGGTGAGGAGCAGCAAGAACTTGGCAGGCTGGCACTTTCGGTGTGGGAGCAATCGTCCGACGTTCGTGATTTGTCGGGGTTTTTTCTCAGTGGGTGCCCATGTGCAGCTGGTGGTAATCGTCGAAGCCCTGTTGGTCAGGGAAAGCCCGGAGCCCCGATGTCTGTCGTGCTGTAGATGCGCTGCCAATGGCCGATGAGGAGCAGCAAGAGATTGAAAGGCTGGCACTCAAGGTGTGGGAGGAATCGTCCGATGTTTGTGATTTCTCAGGATTTTTTTCAGTGGGTGCCCAGGTGCAGCTGGTGGTAAACGTCGAAGCCCTGTTTGTCAGGGAAAGCCCGGAGGCCCGATGTCTGTGGTGCTGTAGATGCGCTGCCAATTGCCGGTGAGGAGCAGCAAGAGCTTGTGTTGCTGGCACTTTCGGTGTGGGAGTAATCGTCCGATGTTCGTGATTTTTCGGGGTTTATTTTCAGTGGGCGCTCAGGTGCAGCGGGTGGTAAATGTTGAAGCCCTGTTGGTCAGGGTTAGGGTTAGGGTTAGGGTTAGGGTTAGGGTTAGGGTTAGGGTTAGGGTTAGGGTTAGGTTAGGGTTAGGGTTAGCGTTAGGGTTAGGTTAGGGTTAGGGTTAGGGTTAGGGTTAGGTTAGGGTTAGGGTTAGGTTAGGGTTAGGGTTACTCTTAGGTTAGGGTCAGGGTCAGGGTTTTGGGGGGAATCTGGGGGGAAATGGCTGGATTTTGGGGTCAAATATGGGATTTGGGTGCAAAATGCAGGAATTTGTGGCAAAAATGGGGGATTATGGGGGAAGTCGCGGGATTTTGGGGCAAAATGTGGGGTTTTAGGGTTAAAATGTGGGATTTTTAGGGTAAATCGCAGGATTTTGGGGGCGAAATGCGGGAATTTTGGTGCGAAATGGGGCGATTTGGGGCAAAAATGCGGGATTTGTGGAGGAAATTGCGAGATTTTGAGGGGCAAAATGTGGGGTTTTAGGGTTAAAATGTGGGATTTTTGGGGGAAATCGCGGGATTTGGGGGGCAAAATGTGGTAATTTGGTGTGATATCTGTGGTGCTGTAGATGCGCTGCCAATGGCCGGTGAGGAGCAGCAAGAACTTGGCAGGCTGGCACTTTCGGTGTGGGAGCAATCGTCCGACGTTCGTGATTTGTCGGGGTTTTTTCTCAGTGGGTGCCCATGTGCAGCTGGTGGTAATCGTCGAAGCCCTGTTGGTCAGGGAAAGCCCGGAGCCCCGATGTCTGTCGTGCTGTAGATGCGCTGCCAATGGCCGATGAGGAGCAGCAAGAGATTGAAAGGCTGGCACTCAAGGTGTGGGAGGAATCGTCCGATGTTTGTGATTTCTCAGGATTTTTTTCAGTGGGTGCCCAGGTGCAGCTGGTGGTAAACGTCGAAGCCCTGTTTGTCAGGGAAAGCCCGGAGCCCCGATGTCTGTGGTGCTGTAGATGCGCTGGCAATTGCCGGTGAGGAGCAGCAAGAGCTTGTGTTGCTGGCACTTTCGGTGTGGGAGTAATCGTCCGATGTTCGTGATTTTTCGGGGTTTTTTTTCAGTGGGCGCTCAGGTGCAGCGGGTGGTAAATGTTGAAGCCCTGTTGGTCAGGGTTAGGGTTAGGGTTAGGGTTAGGGTTAGGGTTAGGTTAGGGTTAGGGTTAGGGTTAGGGTTAGGTTAGGGTTAGGGTTAGGGTTAGGTTAGGGTTAGGGTTAGGGTTAGGGTTAGGGTTAGGGTTAGGGTTAGGGTTAGGTTAGGGTTAGGGTTAGGGTTAGGGTTAGGTTAGGGTTAGGGTTAGGGTTAGGGTTAGGGTTAGGGTAGGGTTAGGGTTAGGGTTAGGTTAGGGTTAGGGTTAGGGTTAGGGTTAGGGTTAGGTTAGGGTTAGGGTTAGGGTTAGGGTTAGGGTTAGGGTTAGGGTTAGGTTAGGGTTAGGGTTACTCTTAGGTTAGGGTCAGGGTCAGGGTTTTGGGGGGAATCTGGGGGGAAATGGCTGGATTTTGGGGGCAAATATGGGATTTGGGTGCAAAATGCAGGAATTTGTGGCAAAAATGGGGGATTATGGGGGAAGTCGCGGGATTTTGGGGCAAAATGTGGGGTTTTAGGGTTAAAATGTGGGATTTTTAGGGTAAATCGCAGGATTTTGGGGGCGAAATGCGGGAATTTTGGTGCGAAATGGGGCGATTTGGGGCAAAAATGCGGGATTTGTGGAGGAAATTGCGAGATTTTGAGGGGCAAAATGTGGGGTTTTAGGGTTAAAATGTGGGATTTTTGGGGGAAATCGCGGGATTTGGGGGGCAAAATGTGGTAATTTGGTGTGATATCTGTGGTGCTGTAGATGCGCTGCCAATGGCCGGTGAGGAGCAGCAAGAACTTGGCAGGCTGGCACTTTCGGTGTGGGAGCAATCGTCCGACGTTCGTGATTTGTCGGGGTTTTTTCTCAGTGGGTGCCCATGTGCAGCTGGTGGTAATCGTCGAAGCCCTGTTGGTCAGGGAAAGCCCGGAGCCCCGATGTCTGTCGTGCTGTAGATGCGCTGCCAATGGCCGATGAGGAGCAGCAAGAGATTGAAAGGCTGGCACTCAAGGTGTGGGAGGAATCGTCCGATGTTTGTGATTTCTCAGGATTTTTTTCAGTGGGTGCCCAGGTGCAGCTGGTGGTAAACGTCGAAGCCCTGTTTGTCAGGGAAAGCCCGGAGCCCCGATGTCTGTGGTGCTGTAGATGCGCTGCCAATTGCCGGTGAGGAGCAGCAAGAGCTTGTGTTGCTGGCACTTTCGGTGTGGGAGTAATCGTCCGATGTTCGTGATTTTTCGGGGTTTATTTTCAGTGGGCGCTCAGGTGCAGCGGGTGGTAAATGTTGAAGCCCTGTTGGTCAGGGTTAGGGTTAGGGTTAGGGTTAGGGTTAGGGTTAGGGTTGGGTTAGGGTTAGGGTTAGGGTTAGGGTTAGGGTTAGAGTTAGGGTTAGGTTAGGGTTAGGGTTAGGTTAGGGTTAGGGTTAGGTTAGGGTTAGGGTTAGGGTTAGGGTTAGGGTTAGGGTTAGGTTAGGGTTAGGGTTAGGGTTAGGTTAGGGTTAGGGTTAGGGTTAGGGTTAGGGTTAGGGTTAGGGTTAGGTTAGGGTTAGGGTTAGGGTTAGGGTTAGGGTTTGGTTAGGGTTAGGGTTAGGGTTAGGGTTAGGGTTAGGGTTAGGGTTAGGGTTAGGGTTAGGTTAGGGTTAGGGTTAGGGTTAGGGTTAGGGTTAGGGTTAGGGTTAGGGTTAGGGTTAGGTTAGGGTTAGGGTTAGGTTAGGGTTAGGGTTAGGGTTAGGGTTAGGGTTAGGGTTGGGTTAGGGTTAGGGTTAGGGTTAGGGTTAGAGTTAGGGTTAGGGTTAGGGTTAGGTTAGGGTTAGGGTTACTCTTAGGTTAGGGTCAGGGTCAAGGTTTTAGGGGGAATCTGGGGGGAAATGGCTGGATTTTGGGGTCAAATATGGGATTTGGGTGCAAAATGCAGGAATTTGTGGCAAAAATGGGGGATTATGGGGGAAGTCGCGGGATTTTGGGGCAAAATGTGGGGTTTTAGGGTTAAAATGTGGGATTTTTAGGGTAAATCGCAGGATTTTGGGGCGAAATGCGGGAATTTTGGTGCGAAATGGGGCGATTTGGGGCAAAAATGCGGGATTTGTGGAGGAAATTGCGAGATTTTGAGGGGCAAAATGTGGGGTTTTAGGGTTAAAATGTGGGATTTTTGGGGGAAATCGCGGGATTTGGGGGGCAAAATGTGGTAATTTGGTGTGATATCTGTGGTGCTGTAGATGCGCTGCCAATGGCCGGTGAGGAGCAGCAAGAACTTGGCAGGCTGGCACTTTCGGTGTGGGAGCAATCGTCCGACGTTCGTGATTTGTCGGGGTTTTTTCTCAGTGGGTGCCCATGTGCAGCTGGTGGTAATCGTCGAAGCCCTGTTGGTCAGGGAAAGCCCGGAGCCCCGATGTCTGTCGTGCTGTAGATGCGCTGCCAATGGCCGATGAGGAGCAGCAAGAGATTGAAAGGCTGGCACTCAAGGTGTGGGAGGAATCGTCCGATGTTTGTGATTTCTCAGGATTTTTTTCAGTGGGTGCCCAGGTGCAGCTGGTGGTAAACGTCGAAGCCCTGTTTGTCAGGGAAAGCCCGGAGCCCCGATGTCTGTGGTGCTGTAGATGCGCTGGCAATTGCCGGTGAGGAGCAGCAAGAGCTTGTGTTGCTGGCACTTTCGGTGTGGGAGTAATCGTCCGATGTTCGTGATTTTTCGGGGTTTTTTTTCAGTGGGCGCTCAGGTGCAGCGGGTGGTAAATGTTGAAGCCCTGTTGGTCAGGGTTAGGGTTAGGGTTAGGGTTAGGGTTAGGGTTAGGTTAGGGTTAGGGTTAGGGTTAGGGTTAGGTTAGGGTTAGGGTTAGGGTTAGGTTAGGGTTAGGGTTAGGGTTAGGGTTAGGGTTAGGGTTAGGTTAGGGTTAGGGTTAGGGTTAGGGTTAGGTTAGGGTTAGGGTTAGGGTTAGGGTTAGGGTTAGGGTTAGGGTTAGGGTTAGGTTAGGGTTAGGGTTAGGGTTAGGGTTAGGGTTAGGTTAGGGTTAGGGTTAGGGTTAGGTTAGGGTTAGGGTTAGGGTTAGGGTTAGGGTTAGGGTTAGGGTTAGGTTAGGGTTAGGGTTACTCTTAGGTTAGGGTCAGGGTCAGGGTTTTGGGGGGAATCTGGGGGGAAATGGCTGGATTTTGGGGGCAAATATGGGATTTGGGTGCAAAATGCAGGAATTTGTGGCAAAAATGGGGGATTATGGGGGAAGTCGCGGGATTTTGGGGCAAAATGTGGGGTTTTAGGGTTAAAATGTGGGATTTTTAGGGTAAATCGCAGGATTTTGGGGGCGAAATGCGGGAATTTTGGTGCGAAATGGGGCGATTTGGGGCAAAAATGCGGGATTTGTGGAGGAAATTGCGAGATTTTGAGGGGCAAAATGTGGGGTTTTAGGGTTAAAATGTGGGATTTTTGGGGAAATCGCGGGATTTGGGGGGCAAAATGTGGTAATTTGGTGTGATAATCTGTGGTGCTGTAGATGCGCTGCCAATGGCCGGTGAGGAGCAGCAAGAACTTGGCAGGCTGGCACTTTCGGTGTGGGAGCAATCGTCCGACGTTCGTGATTTGTCGGGGTTTTTTCTCAGTGGGTGCCCATGTGCAGCTGGTGGTAATCGTCGAAGCCCTGTTGGTCAGGGAAAGCCCGGAGCCCCGATGTCTGTCGTGCTGTAGATGCGCTGCCAATGGCCGATGAGGAGCAGCAAGAGATTGAAAGGCTGGCACTCAAGGTGTGGGAGGAATCGTCCGATGTTTGTGATTTCTCAGGATTTTTTTCAGTGGGTGCCCAGGTGCAGCTGGTGGTAAACGTCGAAGCCCTGTTTGTCAGGGAAAGCCCGGAGCCCCGATGTCTGTGGTGCTGTAGATGCGCTGCCAATTGCCGGTGAGGAGCAGCAAGAGCTTGTGTTGCTGGCACTTTCGGTGTGGGAGTAATCGTCCGATGTTCGTGATTTTTCGGGGTTTATTTTCAGTGGGCGCTCAGGTGCAGCGGGTGGTAAATGTTGAAGCCCTGTTGGTCAGGGTTAGGGTTAGGGTTAGGGTTAGGGTTAGGGTTAGGTTAGGGTTAGGGTTAGGTTAGGGTTAGGGTTAGGTTAGGGTTAGGGTTAGGGTTAGGGTTAGGGTTAGGGTTAGGTTAGGGTTAGGGTTAGGGTTAGGTTAGGGTTAGGGTTAGGGTTAGGGTTAGGGTTAGGGTTAGGGTTAGGTTAGGTTAGGGTTAGGGTTAGGTTAGGGTTAGGGTTAGGGTTAGGGTTAGGGTTAGGGTTAGGGTTTGGTTAGGGTTAGGGTTAGGGTTAGGGTTAGGGTTAGGGTTAGGGTTAGGGTTAGGGTTAGGTTAGGGTTAGGGTTAGGGTTAGGGTTAGGGTTAGGGTTAGGGTTAGGGTTAGGGTTAGGTTAGGGTTAGGGTTAGGTTAGGGTTAGGGTTAGGGTTAGGGTTAGGGTTAGGGTTAGGTTAGGGTTAGGGTTAAGGGTTAGGGTTAGGGTTAGGGTTAGAGTTAGGGTTAGGGTTAGGGTTAGGGTTAGGTTAGGGTTAGGGTTACTCTTAGGTTAGGGTCAGGGTCAAGGTTTTAGGGGGAATCTGGGGGGAAATGCTGGATTTTGGGGGCAAATATGGGATTTGGGTGCAAAATGCAGGAATTTGTGGCAAAAATGGGGGATTATGGGGGAAGTCGCGGGATTTTGGGGCAAAATGTGGGTTTTAGGGTTAAAATGTGGGTTTTTTAGGGTAAATCGCAGGATTTTGGGGGCGAAATGCGGGAATTTTGGTGCGAAATGGGGCGATTTGGGGCAAAAATGCGGGATTTGTGGAGGAAATTGCGAGATTTTGAGGGGCAAAATGTGGGGGTTTTAGGGTTAAAATGTGGGATTTTTGGGGGAAATCGCGGGATTTGGGGGGCAAAATGTGGTAATTTGGTGTGATATCTGTGGTGCTGTAGATGCGCTGCCAATGGCCGGTGAGGAGCAGCAAGAACTTGGCAGGCTGGCACTTTCGGTGTGGGAGCAATCGTCCGACGTTCGTGATTTGTCGGGGTTTTTTCTCAGTGGGTGCCCATGTGCAGCTGGTGGTAATCGTCGAAGCCCTGTTGGTCAGGGAAAGCCCGGAGCCCCGATGTCTGTGGTGCTGTAGATGCGCTGCCAATTGCCGGTGAGGAGCAGCAAGAGCTTGTGTTGCTGGCACTTTCGGTGTGGGAGTAATCGTCCGATGTTCGTGATTTTTCGGGGTTTTTTTTCAGTGGGCGCTCAGGTGCAGCGGGTGGTAAATGTTGAAGCCCTGTTGGTCAGGGTGAGGGTCAGGGTTAGGGTTAGGGTTAGGGGTTAGGGTTAGGGTTAGGGTTAGGTTAGGGTTAGGGTTAGGTTAGGGTTAGGTTAGGGTTACTCTTAGGTTAGGGGTCAGGGTCAGGGTTTTGGGGGGAATCTGGGGGGAAATGGCTGGATTTTGGGGGCAAATATGGGATTTGGGTGCAAAATGCAGGAATTTGTGGCAAAAATGGGGGATTATGGGGGAAGTCGCGGGATTTTGGGGCAAAATGTGGGGTTTTAGGGTTAAAATGTGGGATTTTTAGGGTAAATCGCAGGATTTTGGGGGCGAAATGCGGGAATTTTGGTGCGAAATGGGGCGATTTGGGGCAAAAATGCGGGATTTGTGGAGGAAATTGCGAGATTTTGAGGGCAAAATGTGGGTTTTAGGGTTAAAATGTGGGATTTTTGGGGGAAATCGCGGGATTTGGGGGGCAAAATGTGGTAATTTGGTGTGATATCTGTGGTGCTGTAGATGCGCTGCCAATGGCCGGTGAGGAGCAGCAAGAACTTGGCAGGCTGGCACTTTCGGTGTGGGAGCAATCGTCCGACGTTCGTGATTTGTCGGGGTTTTTTCCTCAGTGGGTGCCCATGTGCAGCTGGTGGTAATCGTCGAAGCCCTGTTGGTCAGGGAAAGCCCGGAGCCCCGATGTCTGTCGTGCTGTAGATGCGCTGCCAATGGCCGATGAGGAGCAGCAAGAGATTGAAAGGCTGGCACTCAAGGTGTGGGAGGAATCGTCCGATGTTTGTGATTTCTCAGGATTTTTTTCAGTGGGTGCCCAGGTGCAGCTGGTGGTAAACGTCGAAGCCCTGTTTGTCAGGGAAAGCCGGAGCCCCGATGTCTGTGGTGCTGTAGATGCGCTGCCAATTGCCGGTGAGGAGCAGCAAGAGCTTGTGTTGCTGGCACTTTCGGTGTGGGAGTAATCGTCCGATGTTCGTGATTTTTCGGGGTTTATTTTCAGTGGGCGCTCAGGTGCAGCGGGTGGTAAATGTTGAAGCCCTGTTGGTCAGGGTTAGGGTTAGGGTTAGGTTAGGGTTAGGGTTAGGTTAGGGTTAGGGTTAGGGTTAGGTTAGGGTTAGGGTTAGGTTAGGGTTAGGGTTAGGGTTAGGGTTAGGGTTGGGTTAGGGTTAGGGTTAGGGTTAGGGTTAGGGTTAGGGTTAGAGTTAGGGTTAGGGTTAGGGTTAGGGTTAGGTTAGGGTTAGGGTTAGGGTTAGGGTTAGTGTTAGGGTTTGGTTAGGGTTAGGGTTAGGGTTAGGGTTAGGTTAGGGTTAGGGTTAGGGTTAGGGTTAGGGTTAGGGTTAGGGTTAGGGTTAGGGTTAGGGGTTAGGGTTAGGGTTAGGGTTAGGGTTAGGGTTAGGGTTAGGGTTAGGGTTAGGGTTAGGGTTAGGGTTAGGGTTAGGGTTACTCTTAGGTTAGGGTCAGGGTCAGGGTTTTGGGGGGAATCTGGGGGGAAATGGCTGGATTTTGGGGGCAAATATGGGATTTGGGTGCAAAATGCAGGAATTTGTGGCAAAAATGGGGGATTATGGGGAAGTCGCGGGATTTTGGGGCAAAATGTGGGGTTTTAGGGTTAAAATGTGGGATTTTTAGGGTAAATCGCAGGATTTTGGGGCGAAATGCGGGAATCGAAATGGGGCGATTTGGGGCAAAAATGCGGGATTTGTGGAGGAAATTGCGAGATTTTGAGGGGCAAAATGTGGGGTTTTAGGGTTAAAATGTGGGATTTTTGGGGGAAATCGCGGGATTTGGGGGGCAAAATGTGGTAATTTGGTGTGATATCTGTGGTGCTGTAGATGCGCTGCCAATGGCCGGTGAGGAGCAGCAAGAACTTGGCAGGCTGGCACTTTCGGTGTGGGAGCAATCGTCCGACGTTCGTGATTTGTCGGGGTTTTTTCTCAGTGGGTGCCCATGTGCAGCTGGTGGTAATCGTCGAAGCCCTGTTGGTCAGGGAAAGCCCGGAGCCCCGATGTCTGTGGTGCTGTAGATGCGCTGCCAATGGCCGATGAGGAGCAGCAAGAGATTGAAAGGCTGGCACTCAAGGTGTGGGAGGAATCGTCCGATGTTTGTGATTTCTCAGGATTTTTTTCAGTGGGTGCCCAGGTGCAGCTGGTGGTAAACGTCGAAGCCCTGTTTGTCAGGGAAAGCC
>NC_141561.1:2500-5000 GCF_036417535.1 Chlamydotis macqueenii | reverse complement strand
TTAGGGTTAGGGTTAGGGTTAGGGTTAGGGTTAGGGTTAGGGTTAGGGTTAGGGTTAGGTTAGGGTTAGGGTTACGGTTAGGGTTAGGGTTAGGTTAGGGTTAGGGTTAGGGTTAGGGTTAGGGTTAGGGTTAGGGTTAGGTTAGGGTTAGGGTTAGGGTTAGGGTTAGGTTAGGGTTAGGGTTAGGGTTGGGTTAGGGTTAGGGTTAGGTTAGGGTTAGGGTTACTCTTAGGTTAGGGTCAGAGTCAGGGTTTTGGGGGGAATCTGGGGGGAAATGGCTGGATTTTGGGGACAAATATGGGATTTGGGTGCAAAATGCAGGAATTTGTGGCAAAAATGGGGGATTATGGGGGAAGTCGCGGGATTTTGGGGCAAAATGTGGGGTTTTAGGGTTAAAATGTGGGATTTTTAGGGTAAATCGCAGGATTTTGGGGGCGAAATGCGGGAATTTTGGTGCGAAATGGGGCGATTTGGGGCAAAAATGCGGGATTTGTGGAGGAAATTGCGAGATTTTGAGGGGCAAAATGTGGGGTTTTAGGGTTAAAATGTGGGATTTTTGGGGGAAATCGCGGGATTTGGGGGGCAAAATGTGGTAATTTGGTGTGATATCTGTGGTGCTGTAGATGCGCTGCCAATGGCCGGTGAGGAGCAGCAAGAACTTGGCAGGCTGGCACTTTCGGTGTGGGAGCAATCGTCCGACGTTCGTGATTTGTCGGGGTTTTTTCTCAGTGGGTGCCCATGTGCAGCTGGTGGTAATCGTCGAAGCCCTGTTGGTCAGGGAAAGCCCGGAGCCCCGATGTCTGTCGTGCTGTAGATGCGCTGCCAATGGCCGATGAGGAGCAGCAAGAGATTGAAAGGCTGGCACTCAAGGTGTGGGAGGAATCGTCTGATGTTTGTGATTTCTCAGGATTTTTTTCAGTGGGTGCCCAGGTGCAGCTGGTGGTAAACGTCGAAGCCCTGTTTGTCAGGGAAAGCCCGGAGCCCCGATGTCTGTGGTGCTGTAGATGCGCTGCCAATTGCCGGTGAGGAGCAGCAAGAGCTTGTGTTGCTGGCACTTTCGGTGTGGGAGTAATCGTCCGATGTTCGTGATTTTTCGGGGTTTATTTTCAGTGGGCGCTCAGGTGCAGCGGGTGGTAAATGTTGAAGCCCTGTTGGTCAGGGTTAGGGTTAGGGTTAGGGTTAGGTTAGGGTTAGGTTAGGGTTAGGGTTAGGTTAGGGTTAGGGTTAGGGTTAGGGTTAGGGTTAGGGTTAGGTTAGGGTTAGGGTTAGGGTTAGGTTAGGGTTAGGGTTAGGGTTAGGGTTAGGTTAGGGTTAGGGTTAGGGTTAGGGTTAGGTTAGGGTTAGGGTTAGGGTTACGGTTAGGGTTAGGGTTAGGTTAGGGTTAGGGTTAGGGTTAGGGTTAGGGTTAGGGTTAGGGTTAGGGTTAGGTTAGGGTTAGGGTTAGGGTTAGGGTTAGGGTTAGGTTAGGGTTAGGGTTAGGGTTGGGTTAGGGTTAGGGTTGGGTTAGGGTTAGGGTTAGGTTAGGGTTAGGGTTACTCTTAGGTTAGGGTCAGAGTCAGGGTTTTGGGGGGAATCTGGGGGGAAATGGCTGGATTTTGGGGGCAAATATGGGATTTGGGTGCAAAATGCAGGAATTTGTGGCAAAAATGGGGGATTATGGGGGAAGTCGCGGGATTTTGGGGCAAAATGTGGGGTTTTAGGGTTAAAATGTGGGATTTTTAGGGTAAATCGCAGGATTTTGGGGGCGAAATGCGGGAATTTTGGTGCGAAATGGGGCGATTTGGGGCAAAAATGCGGGATTTGTGGAGGAAATTGCGAGATTTTGAGGGGCAAAATGTGGGGTTTTAGGGTTAAAATGTGGGATTTTTGGGGGAAATCGCGGGATTTGGGGGGCAAAATGTGGTAATTTGGTGTGATATCTGTGGTGCTGTAGATGCGCTGCCAATGGCCGGTGAGGAGCAGCAAGAACTTGGCAGGCTGGCACTTTCGGTGTGGGAGCAATCGTCCGACGTTCGTGATTTGTCGGGGTTTTTTCTCAGTGGGTGCCCATGTGCAGCTGGTGGTAATCGTCGAAGCCCTGTTGGTCAGGGAAAGCCCGGAGCCCCGATGTCTGTCGTGCTGTAGATGCGCTGCCAATGGCCGATGAGGAGCAGCAAGAGATTGAAAGGCTGGCACTCAAGGTGTGGGAGGAATCGTCCGATGTTTGTGATTTCTCAGGATTTTTTTCAGTGGGTGCCCAGGTGCAGCTGGTGGTAAACGTCGAAGCCCTGTTTGTCAGGGAAAGCCCGGAGCCCCGATGTCTGTGGTGCTGTAGATGCGCTGCCAATTGCCGGTGAGGAGCAGCAAGAGCTTGTGTTGCTGGCACTTTCGGTGTGGGAGTAATCGTCCGATGTTCGTGATTTTTCGGGGTTTATTTTCAGTGGGCGCTCAGGTGCAGCGGGTGGTAAATGTTGAAGCCCTGTTGGTCAGGGTTAGGGTTAGGGTTAGGGTTAGGTTAGGG